>NC_057800.1:652840942-652856994 GCF_018294505.1 Triticum aestivum | reverse complement strand
ACATTGCTTCACACGAACTACGACCATTCACATGCTCTAGCAAATATCAACATGTCTATTCAGTTATTGAGCCCACAAGCAAGCCTGTTAATTTTTTTGTCGGTTCTAATGAGACTCTATTTTTCACGGCTACCATTTGCATTTTCTGATGTTTAATGATGTGATGTTCTTAGCAATAGATCTCAGGGGTAATGAAGTACTCGTTGTGATTTTTAATTCTGTTTTGCATTAGCTATTAGCTAAACGCGGCAATGAAGATCAAGAAATGAGTTGCACCCTTTCTCATCTAAGAATAAACTTTTTATAACACAATCTATATATTTTCATTTCAGTTTTTACCTTAGTGCATCTACCCTGATTGACAACACATGTCTTCTGCAGGATTCATCCTAATTCTTCAAACAATGATCAGCCGTCTCCTTTTGCCATTTCAATTAGAGAAGCTCGGGAAGAATACAAAGATGTAATTGCAACGACCAAGAACACAAAAGAACCACTGTTCTTTTAATTTAAAATGCGAGTCCACAACAAAATACACCGTTAACAAATTGTCCGGCGACCATCCATTCTTTGGGTACATTGTTGGCCACCAAGACACCAGCAAGCAACATCAAATAGATAATGTTAAGAATATCATTCATGCTAGAAATTGCTATAATTTTACCCTGCAATATATATTGACACCACAAATAAATTCGAATCACTTATATATGAAATCTATCACAATGTTAATTATTATCACCTCTATATGAATCCTACCATATTATTGATTTAAATTGGCATCTTCTTAGTTATGTGGACGTTACTCAAAATTCACAATAAATTCCCATTGTAACGCGCGGGGTACCACCTAGTTTTGATAGAAGTGAAGTCATAGTATTATGGTACTTCAAGGAAGAAAAACTGAAGTTTGCAAATCATCTTGATTGCAAACTTGGTTCCTTTCCTACCTCTTATTTGGGTATTCTAGTCAGTGACTCTTGGCTTGTGATGAAGGATCTTCATCCGGTGGTAACCAAGATTCATCATCGAACGAACCTTGGAAGGGGAGGGTACTCTCCAAGGCGTCAAGGACTGTCCTTATAAATTTGTCCTTGGCGAGTCTTCACATGTTTATCATGGGATTTACCTTCTTCATGAATGATTGCACGAGGAGATTGCCAAGCACCAGTCCAGATTCTTTTGGTCTGGAGAGGGAGGCAAGCAGAAGTATCATATGGTCAAATGCTCCGAGCTTTCCAAGCCTAAGTATTAGAGGGTCTTTGCATTATTAGCTCCAAATGTATGAACATCGCTCTCCTCGGTTCTAGCGCATTTCCAATAATGATGGCAGTCTTTGGCTAGATATCATCAAGGTCAAATACTTAAGGGGCCAGCCACTTGCTTTCTGTCAACGCTACTGGCTCTCAGTTTTGGCAAGCCGTAGTTCAATTGATGCTGGTGCTCCGATTAGGCTCGTCCATCTTGGTGGGTACAGGGACAATGACCCTGTTTTGGTTTGATCGAAGGGTCGACAACCAACTGTTCGGCACCTGTTTCCCTATCCTATTCTTCATATGTGCCCTACCCAGCATCTAGGCAGAGACCGCCCTCCAGGACCTAGGGCAACTCACATTCAGACGCTCGTTCAGGCCTGTTGAGCTTTATGCATGGGAAGAGTTGCTGGACTGCGTTGCCCTTCACTCCCCCTCCGCCCATCCGGACAACATACCTTGGCACCTAGAGGCTTCAGGGTGTTTCTATACCAAGTCACTATACCGACGCATTGCTCACTTAGAGGGGGCAGAGGAGTTGTCTCAAATTCGGAACGTCCAAATTCCTTTAAAATATGGATCTTCCTTTTGTAGCTCATTTGCGGTAGGGTATCTTTAGGGGTGGAAGTACACAAGCACAATGGCCCAGGCGATGGCATGTGCCCACTATGCTTGGTGCAAGAGGACTTGAAAATTTCTCGGATTAATTTAGAGATCTTCAGGCTTGCTCTCCCTTCGATTGGCAATGATTGTGGCTAGTTTTTGGTGGGATGACTTTGACAGTTTGGACGATCCACAATAAGCAATTTATTGAGAAACTAATTTTTCCTCGCTCATCCAATTCTATTTACAGACTATGTGATTTCCTGCAACAATGGAAGTTCCTAAGCAAGCAACCGGAGGACGAAGCCCTCGACGATATATCTACTAGACTTCGCTCCCTTGCGCAATGCCTGATGCCACCGCCTCTGCCTTATCCGGACTAGGGTCCCTGCCTTTTTATGTTTGCGTGCGCGTGTGGGCTTGTTGTTTAGCTGGTGCCTCATGGGAAAATTTCGGGTGCTCCCCATGCTCCAACTTCAAAACATCGATTTTAAATGTTTCAAAAATTTCAGAAAAAATGTGAATGCTCACAAGGAATATGACTACAATCCCTAAAAATTTCAGGTCCAAACTCGAAATGTACATTGAGAAACAAAAAAGAGAAATTCAGATGTGAATAGTGTCAAATGTTGCTTTTGTCTTTTTATGACACTATTCATTCTACATTTCACATTTTCGTTTCTTAATTTTCAGTATAAGTTTAGATCTGTAATTTTTAGGGCGTGTAGTTACATTTCTTCTGAACATTCATAATTGTTTTCAAAATTTCTTGAAACATTCAATTTTTTTTTAAAATATTGGTGTATGGAGAGTATCCCAAGGATAGGAGCACCTGATATTTTCCTGTGCCTCCAAAGAGACTAAGTTCTTGTGTTGGTACTTGGATCTTATACTTTGAGAACCTTGTTGCTTGGCGGTTGCTTTATCTATAAAGCATAGTGAAAGCTTCTTTTTTTAAATGTCTGACAAACTATAGCCGCATAGAATGCACCATGGCAGTGTGGCTTAACCATAGTCCCATGTATTGAGAAATTTGTGCTTCTCGATTGTAACTCTATCAACATCCAATAAACTCATTTTAACCCGAAAAAAAGGAGAACCAGTAGGCTAATCCCGGCGTCCGTTGTGTCATTTCAAATAAGTGCACTTTCAGGGATCTCGGTCCTGATATATGCTCAACCGTGAAAATAAATCCAGACAGTCTTGCGAAAAAAGAAAAAAAGACAGACAGGTAGATTTCTCAAAGAAATCTATCAGGAACTAGTAAAACGGCCGTGCGTTGCTACGGGCTTTTGTATATAACAATAGTTCATCAGTTATCTATAATATATACTTTACCCTTGTATTAATTATGCTTATGCATCATTGTCGACCTTCTTTGATGTAAAGACACTCTTTCTCACTTTGTCTCTCATCTCCAACACCCTTCTTTCTCTCCCTCTCTCCATCCATTTCCCTATTGTGCCCTCATCTTCTCCATCCTCTCAAATTCCCTCAATCAGTTATTTAAGTGTTCGACTATACACAAAATAATATTTTCCAGTGTAATATTTTCAGGACTAAGAGCATCTCCAATAGACGGTCCATATGTAAAAATAACCAACTTTTGAATCTTCCGAGGCAAAAAATATCTCTCCAACAAATGGTTCATATGCAAAAAAAATTACATTTCCACCTCCACAAGATTTAAAATACAACACCTCGCGGTGCAAATTTACATCTCCGGAGGCAGGAAATGTAAAAACCGTGGCCGCGCACCAACGCCCAACCGTCCTTCAGTTCATTGTCACATCCCTAGCTTCTGGTGTTGTCTAGTGTTTGCATTTTGTTGCATCATGTTTAAATTTTATTTAAGTTGAATTGGGGATGACAGAACCCCCAGCACCCCCCTCCTTAGCAACTAGGGTTTACTAAAATCTTTTTCAATAAACCCAAAATGCCCTTCATAAATGTTCATAATTTTTGTTTTGGTCCAGAACCTCTGCCAAAAATGGTGCACATTTTCTAGGTCACTCTGGATTTTTGAATTAATCCATTAAGTATTTGCATTTGGGCATTTAATTCCTATAAATATTTTAATTGCCCAAATAATATTGATAATGGTTGAGGGCTGTTAGAAATAATTTCATAAGTGCCCACAATTATTTTCAGCATTTATTCAAATGGTTTAGTATTTTTACTAAATCAAAACAAAACAGAAAAAAATAGAAAACTGAAACAAGAAAAGAGAGAGAGAGAGAGGAAGCCCACCTGGGCCACTTACCTGGCCCAGCTCCTCCAGCAGCCCAGCCCACCTCCTCCTCCCTGTCGCCTTCCTCCTCGTGCTAGTAGGCAGAGGAGGGACACGGCGCACGCGCCCGAGCTCGCCACGCCACCAGGCTGCCTGCCTGCGTCGCCTGGCCACCGCGACGCCGCGCGTCATCTCCTCGGCGCCGCCCCAACCCCCTGGACCCCCTCGCTCTCTCCCTCTCCCTCGTTTCCCTCCTCTGCTTCCTCTCTCTCAGTCGCCCGAACGCAGCCGTCGCCGCCGACGAGCTCCCTCGCGGCCACCGCCACCCCCTCTCCTCTCCGACGCGCTCCCGAGCTCCGCAGTGCCTCCCTCGTCCTCTCCGTCGGCTCACGCGACCGGAGAAGCCCCGAAGCACCGCCCCGACGCTTTTCCCCTCCTCGGACTCGCCGGTCGCCGTCACCCGATTCGTCGGCTCCGGACCATCCCCGACCTCGCCGAGCGTTCCGTCGTCATCGCTGTGAGCCCCCGCACCGAACCTTCCTCTCCCCGATGCCGATTTCTTCCACTAACCGCGGGCTCCGCCGAGCCCGAGAGCTCATCGCCGCCGGCCACGAGGTCGCCGTGGCTAGAGCTCACGCACGTCACGTCCAAGCACACCACCGTGCTCAGCACCACGCCAGGATCCCAAAACCCTAGTCCATTGCTCCTGTTGTGTATCGTAGCCACCGCTCGCGCCTCACCCGAACTCCGGCCGCCACTGTCGTCATGATTGCCGTCGCCTCCGGCCACCCTAGCTTCTCCCGTTTGCCCTGTTAGATGCGCGCGAGCCTGGGCATCCCGTAGAGCCCCTCCGCTGCTCTTTTGGTCATCGGAGGACGAATCCCGACGCTCTCCGCCGTCCCTGGCCTCGCCGGCGACGAGCCTCGGGTCAACTCCGGCGAGTTTGACCCAGGTTTGACCCCAGTTGGACTCCCCATGACTCAATGATAGGTGGGGCCCAGCCCTGTTAGTTAATTAGGATTAGTACTAATTGAATTAGTTAAACTAATTACACTGACACGCGGGACCCACGTGTCAGGTTTGACCCGGATCAGCCCCTGTTGACCTGCTGACGTCATGCCAACGCCATGCTGACGCAGTAAACCCTTTTCTGGATTTCAAATAAATCTAAACGATTTATTTATTTCAGAAAATAGCTAAAACTTCTAAAAATCATAGTAATTCAACCGTAACTCCAAATCAAACAAATTATATATGAAAAATTATCAGAAAAATTCAAGGAATCCATCTGTACCATTTTCATGCATGTTTGAACAATGTTTGTCCTCTGTTTTGGACAAAACAAATAAATGGCATTTAAACTCTCACATATGGAGTTTGAATTTGAATCTTGTATTCAAACCAACCCCATTTAACTTGTTGCTAGATGCATTAGCCCAAAACACATTCATATTGCCATGTCATAGCATGCATCATATTGTGCATTGCATTGATCGTGTTTCTTCTGTGTTTGCCGGTGTTGTTCCCCCTCGGTAGACGATGTACCGATGGTGTGATCGTTGACACTGATGAAGACTGAATGTTATCTTCAGAAGTGCCAGGCAAGCAAAACCCCCTTGTTCATTCCGATACAATCCTACTCTCTCGCCCTGCTCTCTTTTACTGCATTAGGACAACAACGAGTCATCTGTTACTTGCTGCGGTAGCTGAACCCCTTTATCCTCTGCATGACCTGTCATTGCCACAGTAAATAGATGAAACCCACTAGTATGAGTAGGAGTTGCTTGAGCCCTGTTGTGCCTACTCATTCATGTTTGTTTGTCAAGCCTGCTACTGCTTAGAGTTGAGTCAGGTCTAATTCATCGGGAATGAATCAGAGGTGTGTGAACATGTCCTACTGTGTGTAAGCTAAGTGTGTGAACACGATTTGGTAAAAGGTATCGGTGAGAGGCCATGTAGGAGTACATGGTGGGTTGTCTCATTGAAGCCGTCCTCAGGAACTGAGTTCTGTGTTTGTGATCCATGATTTCAGCTACTACCATGCATTGGGCCCTGAAATATGACCCCGCTCGACTTCTTATTCACCCTAGTCCTCTGTCCAGGAGTTGCAAGTAGTTTCTGGTGTTTGTAGCTTACTGGAGGCCGTGGACAGCGCTGACCGTAGGGGTGGGCTGTGATGCGGTAGGTACGTGGCACGGTGTACCAGATACCCGTTAGGTATCTCGGGAACCCTGCACACATCGTTTGGGGCTGTGAGCGAAACTCCGGCCAGATCTCCTCATGGATGGAACCCGAATAGGCGATAAACCTGGACTAGAGACTTGAGTGTTTAGGTAGGTCGTGGTCTACACCCACGTCGGCTTTCGCTTGAAGTCTGCCGAGCACATGTCGTGTGCAGACGCTAAGTGGTGGAAACATGTATGAAGAAGTACACCCCTGCAGGGTTAACATCATCTATTCGAATAGCCGTGTCCGCGGTAAAGGACTTCTGGGTTGCTTATATCAGTTCATAGACAAGTGAAAGTGGATACTCTAAAATACGCAAGATAAGCGTGAGTGCTATGGATGGCGTTCTCGTAGGGAGACGGGAGCGGATCCATAGTGGTGTATTGATATGGTGAATATGTGGACTCGTGTGCGCCACCTCAAAAGAGTTACTTGCAGTCGTAGTTCAGGATAGCCACCGAGTCAAAGCTGGCTTGCTGCAGTTAAACCCCACCATCCCTTTGTTCATAATGATGTATATGTAGTTAGTTCTGATGTAAGTCTTGCTGGGTACATTTGTACTCACGTTTGCCTATTTTATGTTTTTGCAGAGAGACTTCGGTCTCGCTAGTAGTTCCACGTGGACTTCACGTTTAGCTTGTTACCTCAGCTACGATCTTGTGCCTCGGCAGGATTTGGTAGATAGTCAGGCTTCTCAGCCTTTTCCATTTATAGATGTCTGTACTCAGACATGATAGCTTCCGCTTGTGTTTTGACTTGTATGCTCTGAATGTTGGGTCGTAGGACCCATGTTTGTAATTTCTCGCTCCTCGGAGCCTATTGAATAAATACTTGAGTTGTAGAGTCATGTTGTGATGCCATGTTGTATTTGCACATATCGAGCATATTGTGTGTATGTTATTGAAATGCTTGGTATGTGTGGGATCTGACTATCTAGTTGTTTATCCTTAGTAGCCTCTCTTACCGGGAAATGTCTCCTAGTGTTTCCACTGAGCCATGGTAGCTTGCTACTGCTCAGGAACACTTAGGCTGGCCGGCATGTGTCCTTCTTCGTTCCTGTGTCTGTCCCTTCGGGGAAATGTCACGCGACGAATACCGGAGTCCTGTTAGCCCGCTACAGCCCGGTTCACCGGAGTCCTGCTAGCCCAGTGTTATAGCCTGGATTCACTCGCTGCTGACCGACACGTTCGATGCTGGGTCATGGATGCCTGTCCCTGTAAGTTTGTGCCACTTTGGGTTTACGACTAGCCATGTCAGCCCGGGCTCCTTATCATATGGATGCTAGCGACACTATCATATACGTGTGCCAAAAGGCGCAAACGGTCTCGGGCAAAGGTAAGGCGACACCCGTGGGAATACCGTGCGTGAGGCCGCAAAGTGATATGAGGTGTTACATGCTAGATCGATGTGGCATTGAGTCGGGGGCCTGACAGCGTTTGGTATCAGAGCTTGACTGCCTGTAGGATTACCAAGCCAAACTGGTCGAAGTTGAGTCTAGAAATTCTTTAGTTATATAAGGGAATTGATTGTGGGATGGAACGTAAGGCTCTTTTTACTCCTTATACCTTATGCCCTTCTGATCTGAGTCATCTTATCTTTCCTACGGGGTTAAGGAACTAGGCTTTCTCTTCTTTCTATCAGGATCACGTGTTACTAATCCGTAGACTTATAAGATTGTTGGATTTAAGCTTGAGTTCAGTTCCTACGACTTCTGTATGTTAACTGTTGATCTCGAAACCTTGGTATTGTGCTTCTGAGTGGCTATGCCACCATTTTTGTAGCATGTCTCAAATCTTTTTGAGCATTTATAGCCGTTATGCTGTCCGAGTCATCCCAGGTTTCTAAACAGTCTGATGCATTTGCAAATCCCTTCTTCCCATTCCCGATGTCCTTTTGGTCAGATTAATCACACAAATTAGTGAGTTGAGGTACTTTATTGCATCGACCTATATGTTGGAGTTAATAATTATGACCCTAAGTGCTTAGGGGATCATCTAGTGGTCTAGATCTGTGTTTCCAGTGTGATGATTCTGGCCATCATTATCGAAAGCATCCCGAGATGCCATTTAGTTAGTAGGCATTCTATTTCTGGGTTTTGAACCCGAGATTCACCCCATTTACCTCATGTTGATAGTGTTGCTAGTTCCTTTAGGAAATTAGTAACTTTTGCATTAGTCCTCGAGGTCCATGGTATTTTCCTTCTTCCAAATACTATGAACCACTTATGGCAGTAGTTTATTGGATCAATAGATCACAATTAGAGTACTCTTGAGGAGTTCTCCATTCATAAATCGTGACTCTGCCAGTCCTACCTCTCTGCATGGCTTATCCGGAAGAAACATGTTGAACTTGGTTTGACATACTAATCTATGCATCCATAACTCAGAAAATTATATGTTCTTTGAGTTGTCCCTCTTAGTTGTATTCTGACCCCTGTCTATCATTTGATAGTCAAGAGTATGCGTGCATTCGTTCATCGATACCTATTACTCTTGTGGTCCGTCAAGCCATTCTATTCCGGAATGACTAGGAGAAACAAACTCCAGTACCTCATCCATACCCAGGATTGGGTCTTAGCAGTTGTACTCCGCAGATCAAAATACTAATCCAGTTTTTGTTCTGTTCCACCCTGGAGTGTTACCATCTTTATATTAAGATTATCATGGGAATTGCACACCATCCTATGAATTCTTGGTGCAGTGATACTTCTCTCCATCATTATTCATTTCTCGGTTCCCGTGTTGTTATAACCAGAATGCCGACAAGTGAATCGTGGTGTGTGAAATCAATACTGCTAGCAACTCCGTTGCTTGGTAGTTAAATGGACAATAACCTCATTCTTAGCGTGTTGATTATCGAATCGTCACCCTAAGGTTGATTGTGCTACCTAGTCCCTATTTCCGGTGCACTCCTTCGGTCATTGAGTTAGGATTTTCTTTCAATCCCTCGCTCATTTGATCATATCATCTTGCCCTGAAAGGCAAGATTGTTCTCGAGCTTAGTAACATATCGGTGGTTCGTGATTTTCCGAATTCCTTCTCGGAAGTATCACCAGGTTGTCCCCTGACTGTTATGTTGAGCTCGTGATCAAGTTGGTTTTCCAATAAACCATTTTTTCTCCAAGAATCTGTGTTGGATACCCCTGAGCTAGTTTGTTAAGCCAAACAACAACTTGGAGAGTTGGAAGATAAAAGCTTACCTGACTTAGTTCATTTCAAAGGGATATCCTTTGTATGTGTGTGTTGAAGAAAGTTGATATTTCATCGACTGACCCTCGTGATCAGTTAATGGACCTATCATCTTGTCCAACCTTTGATTTGGGTGTGGGCTATCCTCAAATCAAGTCAGAACCAACGATGTTCGTAATGTTGTCTTACTCGTGGTTTTTCCTCGAGCATACACCATTATATTCTTTGGTCTGACCAATGCTATCACCGTGTTCACTTAACTATGGAATTCCTTTTAAAAGGAAACCCGGATGAATTGTTGTTGAGCCCATTGACAACATCCTTATCTCCTCCATGATTTTGTTGAACACTAAGCTAGTGTTGGAAACTTTTGAAAGCATTTCTTCATGCTAGTTCATGAAGCATATGTTCGGATGTAAGAAGTGACTTCCTCCAGTTCATGTGCATTTGATGCAAGTTGCCGCCGTGGATTCGAGAAAGTCAATGTTGTTTCCTTTGGAATCATCCCAAATCAGTCATGCATACGTGCGAAGTATTCTGTGGTTCGGAGACTTGCAACCTCCATTCTATATGTGTCCCTAGCACACCAAGCCACTGATTGATTTGTTCAAGGTTAATAAGTTCTAAGTGCTAGTCCCGAAGGTACCAGACGGATTTGTACAAAACTTTGATATCCTCGCTGATGGTTCCCCCTCCTGAACTTGGTAGTGTTTTATTATAAGACTACTTTGTGGTCATGCTTGTCTTGGACAACATGTTCACATGTTGTAGCAGAACCAGCTCATGTTTTGGAGCTTGCTATCGTAATTCATTTCCCGAGAATCTTGCAACGTCATCTCGTCGATTTGTGTTGCAAACTTTCGTTTTTCTTCCTAGACTCGATGAGTCTGGAATATCCTGACACCAACCAGATCTGAATCTCAGGCAGATATGATGGTCTGGAACATTTCCCAAGAACTATAATATCGGTCCCTCAGAAACCGGTAAAGTGGATGTCGTGGCCAACACACCCCGCCGGAAGACCTATTGTTGTAGTATCTTGATTGAAGAAGTTGGCCACCTCCCCATAAGGATCTCGTAGAACTTATTCTAGTAGTTGTTCCTTATGGATTTTTGTGTTTCCGAAGTCCGACCTTTACTTGATGTTCTAGATACCAGACCATTTCAAGGAATGGGATACGCTAGTACATCAAGGAGAACATTAGAAGCGGAGTGCTAAATGTCTCTCGGTTGATCGTCCAGATTTGCCCCTTGGCCTCGCTAAGATGAAATCTGAGAAGGTGTTATCTTCTTTTGCATCCGCATCGTCCGTCAGTATTCATCGTGGTAGTACGTTGTGTTGCCAGGATCCTTGACACGGATGTTGGTAAAACCCTGATGAATATGGAAATGCTCAAGTTCTTGAGAGCACGCACAAGCGCTAGGTGTTATCATCGACACTAACTGGGATGCTCTCAGTTTCCTCGGTTATGCTATAACTTTTCAAACAGTGGACTCACTCTCTACTGTTGAGCTTCTCCCCAATTACTAAAATCATCCCTTGTGTGGTTTTCAACAAGGTAATCCACATCATCCAAGTCCGAGTATGCCATTCTACCGACCCCCTCCAAACGATCGCTCGAGAATTGCCTTAGGATGGTTTAAAGAGTTTCAATGATCTCTGAATCAAAGGTAATTCTTTTTGCCACTTAAGGGGATATATCTATGAGTCACCATCCCTAAGGTGCCTCGTTGTGGTATCATGGCAACTCAACTCCTCGCTACGTTGACAATCGTTTACCACCTTTTTAAGTGTGGAATTGTTGTCTACCTAGTGAACCCTCGTCATCTGTTCCACTCCATCCCTCTAGAGGTGTGCTTCGTCTCTCAGCTCGAGAGATGTTGCTATGTCTCATTCCGAGAGTTAATCCTGAGTTGTTCGACCTTCGAGAAGATCGATCCTTCTAGAGTTTTCTTTCTCCTCTCGTTGTCATGACAGTTGGAGTTCTCGGAGCAAGACATCAAGATAATGATGGTGATCAAATCAACACTCTTATGGAGTGCACCCTGGATCGTGAAGATTATGTTAGTTGGCGTTTTCCCTTCGTCTTACCCTATGCTTGAATCTCGGGTCGAGATTCTTGTTTAGTGGGGGTGAGTTGTCACATCCCTAACTTCTGGTGCTGTCTAGTGTTTGCATTTTGTTGCATCATGTTTAAATTTTATTTAAGTTGAATTGGGGATGACAGAACCCCCAGCACCCACCCTCCTTAGCAACTAGGGTTTACTAAAATCTTTTTCAATGAACCCAAAATGCCCTTCATAAATGTTTATCATTTTTGTTTTGGTCCAGAACCTCTGCCAAAAATGGTGCACATTTTCTAGGTCACTCTGGATTTTTGAATTAATCCATTAAGTATTTGTATTTGGGCATTTAATTCCTATAAATATTTTAATTGCCCAAATAATATTGATAATGGTTGAGGGCTATTAGAAATAATTTCATAAGTGCCCACAATTATTTTCAGTATTTATCCAAATGGTTTAGTATTTTTACTAAATCAAAACAAAACAGAAAAAAAATAGAAAACTGAAACAAGAAAAGAGAGAGAGAGAGGAAGCCCACGTGGGCCACTTACCTGGCCCAGCTCCTCCAGCAGCCCAGCCCACCTCCTCCTCCCTGTCGCCTTCCTCCTCGTGCCAGTAGGCAGAGGAGGGACACGGCGCACGCGCCCGAGCTCGCCACGCCACCAGGCTGCCTGCCTGCATCGCCTGGCCACCGCGACGCCGCGCGTCATCTCCTCGGCGCCGCCCCGACCCCCTGGACCCCCTTGCTCTCTCCCTCTCCCTCGTTTCCCTCCTCTGCTTCCTCTCTCTCACTCGCCCGAACGCAGCTATCGCCGCCGACGAGTTCCCTCGCGGCCACCGCCACCCCCTCTCCTCTCCGACGCGCTCCCGAGCTCCGCAGTGCCTCCCTCGTCCTCTCCATCGGCTCACGCGACCGGAGAAGCCCCGAAGCACCGCCCCGACGCTTTTCCCCTCCTCGGACCCGCCGGTCGCCGTCGCCCGATTCGTCGGCTCCGGACCGTCCCCGACCTTGCCGAGCGTTCCGTCGTCATCGCTGTGAGCCCCCACACCGAACCTTCCTCTCCCCGATGCCGATTTCTTCCACTAACCGCGGGCTCCGCCGAGCCCGAGAGCTCATCGCCGCCGGCCACAAGGTCGTCGTGGCTAGAGCTCACGCACGTCACGTCCAAGCACACCACCATGCTCAGCACCATGCCAGGATCCCAAAACCCTAGTCCTTTGCTCCTGTTGTGTACCGTAGCCACCGCTCGTGCCTCACCCGAACTCCGGCCGCCGCCGTCGTCATGATTGTCGTCGCCTCCGGCCACCCTAGCTTCTCCCGTTTGCCCTGTTAGATGCGCGCGAGCCTGGGCATCCCGTAGAGCCCCTCCGCCGCTCTTTTGGTCATCGGAGGGCGAATCCCGACGCTCTCCGCCGTCCCTGGCCTCTCCGGCGACGAGCCTCAGGTCAACTCCGGCGAGTTTGACCCGGGTTTGACCCCAGTTGGACTCCCCCTGACTCAATGACAGGTGGGGCCCAGCCCTGTTAGTTAATTAGGATTAGTACTAATTGAATTAGTTAAACTAATTACACTGACACGCGGGACCCACGTGTCAGGTTTGACCCAGATCAGCCCCTGTTGACCTGCTGACGTCATGCCAACGCCATGCTGATGCAGTAAACCCTTTTCTGGATTTTAAATAAATCTAAACGATTTATTTATTTCAGAAAATAGCTAAAACTTCTAAAAATCATAGTAATTCAATCGTAACTCCAAATCAAACAAATTATATATGAAAAATTATCAAAAAAATTCAAGGAATCCATCTGTACCATTTTCATGCATGTTCAAGCAATGTTTGTCTTCTGTTTTGGACAAAACAAATAAATGGCATTTAAACTCTCACATATGGAGTTTGAATTTGAATCTTGTATTCAAACCAACCCCATTTAACTTGTTGCTAGATGCATTAGCCCAAAACACATTCATATTACCATGTCATAGCATGCATCATATTGTGCATTGCATTGATCGTGTTTCTTCTGTGTTTGCCGGTGTTGTTCCCCCTTGGTAGGCGCTGTACCGATGATGTGATCGTTGACACTGATGAAGACTGAATGTTATCTTCAGAAGTGCCAGGCAAGCAAAACCCCCTTGTTCATTCCGATACAATCCTACTCTCTCGCCCTACTCTCTTTTACTGCATTAGGACAACAATGAGTCATCTGTTACTTGCTGCGGTAGCTGAACCCCTTTATCCTCTGCATGACCTGTCATTGCCACAGTAAATAGATGAAACCCACTAGTATGAGTAGGAGTTGCTTGAGCCCTGTTGTGCCTACTCATTCATGTTTGTTTGTCATGCCTGCTACTGCTTAGAGTTGAGTCAGGTCTGATTCATCGGGAATGAATCAGAGGTGTGTGAACATGTCCTACTGTGTGTAAGCTAAGTGTGTGAACATGATTTGGTAAAAGGTATCGGTGAGAGGCCATGTAGGAGTACATGGTGGGTTGTCTCATTGAAGCCGTCCTCAGGAACTGAGTTCTGTGTTTGTGATCCATGATTTTAGCTACTACCATGCATTGGGCCCTAAAATATGACCCCGCTCGACTTCTTATTCACCCTAGTCCTCTGTCCAGGAGTTGCAAGTAGTTTCTGGTGTTTGTAGCTTACTGGAGGTCGTGGACAGCGCTGACCGTAGGGGTGGGCTGTGATGCGGTAGGTACGTGGCACGGTGTACCGGATACCCGTTAGGTATCTCGGGAACCCTGCACACATCGTTTGGGGCTGTGAGCGAAACTCCGGCCGGATCTCCTCATGGATGGAACCCGAATAGGCGATAAACCTGGACTAGAGACTTGAGTGTTTAGGTAGGTCGTGGTTTACACCCACGTCGGCTTTCGCTTGAAGTCTGCCGAGCACATGTCGTGTGCAGACGCTAAGTGGTGGAAACATGTATGAAGAAGTACACCCCTGCAGGGTTAACATCATCTATTCGAATAGCCGTGTCCGCGGTAAAGGACTTCTGGGTTGCTTATATCAGTTCATAGACAAGTGAAAGTGGATACTCTAAAATACGCAAGATAAGCGTGAGTGCTATGGATGGCGTTCTCGTAGGGAGACGGGAGCGGATCCATAGTGGTGTATTGATATGGTGAATATGTGGACTCGTGTGCGCCACCTCAAAAGAGTTACTTGTAGTCGTAGTTCAGGATAGCCACCGAGTCAAGGATGGCTTGCTGCAGTTAAACCCCCACCATCCCTTTGTTGATAATGATGCATATGTAGTTAGTTCTGATGTAAGTCTTGCTGGTTACATTTGTACTCACGTTTGCCTATTTTATGTTTTTGCAGAGAGACTTCGGTCTCGCTAGTAGTTCCACGTGGACTTCGATGTTTAGCTTGTTACCTCAGCTACGATCTTGTGCCTCGGCAGGATTTGGTAGATAGTCAGGCTTCTCAGCCTTTTCCATTTATAGATGTCTGTACTCAGACATGATAGCTTCCGCTTGTGTTTTGACTTGAATGCTCTGAATGTTGGGTCGTAGGACCCATGTTTGTAATTTCTCGCTCCTCGGAGCCTATTGAATAAATACTTGAGTTGTAGAGTCATGTTGTGATGCCATGTTGTATTTGCACATATCGAGCATATTGTGTGTATGTTATTGAAATGCTTGGTATGTGTGGGATCTGACTATCTAGTTGTTTATCCTTAGTAGCCTCTCTTACCGGGAAATGTCTCCTAGTGTTTCCACTGAGCCATGGTAGCTTGCTACTGCTCCGGAACACTTAGGCTGGCCGGCATGTGTCCTTCTTCGTTCCTGTGTCTGTCCCTTCGGGGAAATGTCACGCGACGAATATCGGAGTCCTGTTAGCCCGCTACAGCCCGGTTCACCGGAGTCCTGCTAGCCCAGTGCTATAGCCTGGATTCACTCGCTGCTGACCGACACGTTCGATGCTGGGTCATGGATGCCTGTCCCTGTAAGTTTGTGCCACTTTGGGTTTACGACTAGCCATGTCAGCCCAGGCTCCTTATCATATGGATGCTAGCGACACTATCATATACGTGTGCCAAAAGGCGCAAACGGTCCCGGGCAAAGGTAAGGCGACACCCGTGGGAATACCGTGCATGAGGCCGCAAAGTGATAAGAGGTGTTACATGCTAGATTGATGTGGCATTGAGTCAGGGGCCTGACATTCATTTCCCCACTTCTTCCTCCCGCCCGCACGACGCCGCCCCGCCGCAGCTCCCCTACGCTGCCCGCCGCGGATCCAGCCCCGTCCCTACCCCCGCTGCCGATTCCACCCCGCCTGGACCGCCGCCCGCCGTCGTACGGGTGGATCGCACCATCGCCGCTCCGCACCGCCCCGGCTCCGTCCGCCTTCGCTCAGGCCGCCTTCGCCCCGCCCCGGACGCGTCTGCCTTAGACCCGCCCCGGCCCCGTCGGCCTCCGCCCGCTCCGGCCTCTGCCCGCCCCCGCCCGCACCGCTCGCTACCGCTGTG
>NC_057800.1:652835856-652840446 GCF_018294505.1 Triticum aestivum | reverse complement strand
GCTCGGTCCGCCTCCGCCCCACACCGCACGCCGCCGCCCGCTCCCCGCTCAGCCGCCGCCCCGACCTCTCTCCATCTGCCGCCGCCCTGAATTGCTTCGGCCGCCGCCGCCGCCCAATGGCACCGAAGAAGACGCCGAAGGGCAAGTCAGCTTTGTTCGGCGTGAGGGTGAAGCCCTCAGGAACTTCGGAGTGGAGTTCTCCGATGCCGGGGGGCGTTGGTGACTCGGCACGTATCCCACCGCCGACGAGGTTGCGCGTGCCTACGACGTGGCGGTGTGGCGTGTCGGACGGCCGAAGACGGACCTCAACTTCCCGGCAATTGAGACCTGGGCGGTGACGGTGTGATGACGGTGATGATGATGCTACCGGAACAGGGCTTCGCCTAAGCACCGCTACGATATAACCGAGGTGGATTATGGTGGAGGGGGGCACCGCACACGGCTAAAAGATCAATGATCAACTTGTGTGTCCATGGGGTGACCCCTCCCCCGTATATAAAGGAGTGGAGGAGGGGGAGGGGGGCGGCCTCTCTAGGCGCGCCCAAGGGAGTCCTATTCCTACCGGGAGTAGGATTCCCCCTTCCCTTGTTTGGTTTTAGGAGAGAAGGAAGGAAAGGGGGCCCCGGCCCCCCTCCCAATTCAGATTGGGATTGGGGAGGGGGCGCCCTCTCCTTTGCTTCTTCTCCCTCTCTTCCACTAAGGCCCAATAAGGCCCAGATACCTCCTGGTACTCCGGTATACTCCCGATTTCACCCGGAACCATTCCGATGTCCAAACATAGGCTTCCAATATATCGATCTTTACGTCTCGACCATTTCGAGACTCCTAGTAATGTTCGTGATCAAATCTGGGACTCCGAACTACCTTCGGTACATCAAAACACATAAACTCGTAATACTGATCGTCACCAAACGTTAAGCGTGCGGACCCTATGGGTTCGAGAACTATGTAGACATGACCGAGACATGTCTCCGGTCAATAACCAATAGCGGAACCTGGATGCTCATATTGGTTCCTACATATTCTACGAAGATCTTTATCGGTCAAACCGCATAACGATATACGTTGTTCCCTTTGTCATCGGTATGTTACTT
Source organism: Triticum aestivum (assembly GCF_018294505.1). NCBI lineage: Eukaryota > Viridiplantae > Streptophyta > Magnoliopsida > Poales > Poaceae > Triticum > Triticum aestivum. The sequence continues at coordinate 652,839,352 of NC_057800.1, read as the reverse complement.
GCCCGAGATTCGATCGTCGCTATCTCAATAACAAGTTCAATATCGTTATCGGCAAGTCTCTTTACTCGTTCCGTAATGATACATCCCATAACTAACTCATTAGCTACATTGCTTGCAAGGCTTATTTTGATGTACATTACCGACAGGGCCCAGAGATACCTCTCCGACAATCAAATTGACAAATCCTAATCTTGATCCATGCCAACTCAACAAACACCATCGGAGACACCTGTAGAGCACCTTTATAATCACCCAGTTACGTTGTGACGTTTGGTAGCACACAAAGTGTTCCTCCGGTATTCGGGATTTGCATGATCTCATAGTCATAGGAACATGTATAGTTATGGAGAAAGCAATAGCAACAAACTAAACGATCATCGTGCTAAGCTAATAGATGGGTCAAGTCAATCACATCATTCTCTAATGATGTGATCACGTTAATCAAATGACAACTCATGTTTATGGCTAGGAAACTTAACCATCTTTGATTCAACGAGCTAGTCAAGTAGAGGCATACTAGTGACACTCTGTTTGTCTATGTATTCACACATGTACTAAGTTTCCGGTTAATACAATTCTAGCATGAATAATAAACATTTATCATGATACAAGGAAATATAAATAACAACTTTATTATTGCCTCTAGGGTATATTTCCTTCACATCCCGAGTATGCCCAGACCGAGTAGGAGTTCTACTGGAAGCGTGATGCCGAGAAGAAGAAGAAGAAGAAGAAGAAGGAGGAGGAGGTGAAGAAGGAGGACGAGGCCGGCCCCTCGACGGTAATCCCGATCCTCCATCATCGTCGGAGGCGGACGAGGATTTCTGGGGGCTCTTGGATGACTCCAACGAGTCGTACGGGATGCCCTCGCGAGTAGTTCTGCTAGTTTAAATTTATGTCATCTATGTTTGAATTTGATGTTTGAACTACGTTGATATGAAGTAGTAGTTGGTCGTTTTCAGAATTTTACATCTTTGTTTTGGACCATCCGTTGGTGTTGCTCTTCCACATCTCCGTTTTGGACCATCTGTTGGAGTTAAGCCTTTTTTGGAGATGTAAAAAACACTTTTTGGTGATGTAAATTTTTACATCACCGGTTTGGATCACCAAAATATACATCATCTATTGGAAATGCTCTAAGCATTATATTTTCCACCACAACAAAATGAATTTCATGGAAATTGTTTTGGGTGATTCGCTCTATCCTTAAAAGTTTTCAGGGGTCATGAGAAATATTTTGTGGAGCACTACAACACACTCCACACATATGATGGCGTAATTTTTCATTTTCAGATAAGAAACGTATTTTTTATCTATTTGTGTGAAACATGGTAAGCATGATAGGTAGGTTTGTGTGGATATCATGATACGAACCGGAATATCAGCAAGTCTAAACTATTTCATGGCAATAATCCATGTACTCTCTTTATAATTTATTTTGCACTATCATAAACCAAGTCATTACAAACACTACTTGCCTTGGTCCATCAAGTATTCTCTTAGCCCATTGAATAACCTTAGCAAGAAATTTTTTACACAGAGCGAAGTGCTAATATTTATACATCAAATACATCAAAGCTTAACCAGCCTGTAGATTTTCCCTACATTAAAACCAATTAACTCTTCTATGAGGTAGTTATTTCACCACATGCAAATTTCTTCTGATTACCTCCATCCCCTTATAGCAGCACCCCTCATAAGCACTCCTACTTCCTATGAAGTTGAATCTTCATCAAATGTTTATGTCTCATTTTCTTCCTTGACGTCTTATACTATTTATTTTCATGGATATAGGGTGCTTTGCTTCCACTGTGGTGATATTCTGCTATGTCATTTATAAAAACATGTCTACTTTGTAGTATCCAATGTATCATGCACTTGTGTCTTCTCGCCATATAGTCTCAACTGCAGATAAGGCTTCAAAAACAACGGTCACGTGTAAGATCTAGGCTATTTACTTAAGTGACATTGATGGTAGCTATCTGCAGGTTTTCTTCAATCAACAGCTCCGACTGGCGTACCCGCTGATAATTCTACCTTAGTTGTAGGCAAGTAGGCCGGTATGTTCATCTATTATCAGGAACTCCTCTTCACATATGAATTTTAGTGGAACAACAATTCTACTGAGACCCTGGCATTAAAAGTAGCGCGACAAAGACCGGCAAACAAATTTTGTTAGATAATAGAAATTTAGAATCATCGAGGGACATAATACCACTCTGCTATCAAATGGAGCATAATTGCAACACACAATACTTGAGCTAGCATGTCTTCTTTTCCCAATCAAATATATGCATTTCTTTTCTCAAAGCTAGTCTTTGCTGTAAAAATAACTTTATACTTTTTGTTTGCAGTTTGAATATGGTTAGCTCTTTTGTCGCTTTACAGATTATGATGGTTCTATTCTATCTATGTAGCTATGGGATACTGTTGGACTGAAAAGGTCAAGAGTCTTGGTGTTGCATAACAGCAGAGTATGATTAATTGGCAGTCTCACCTACAAATCTAGCTTGCGTAGGATACAGTAATTCTGATACCCAGAGACCAAAAAGTGGTGCCTGAATAATACTACGAAAAGGATGGCCTAAATAAAATTTTGCTCATAAGATTGCATGCGTAGAAGATTGCTGACAGGAAATAAATTGCACTAAAAGGATGAACAAATCCGACTTTATGGGAAGAGAGTACAACAGCCATGAAGAATGGAGTATATTATACCTAATATGTGCTGCCATAGGTAACGCCTTCAAGATGAAGTACCAATACATGGGAGCAATGAACATGGCGATAGTGGTCGACGAATGCACAAAGGCGACCGTCGTTCAAATGAATAACACACCTGTTACAGAGACCCCACATCGCCATCTAGAGGAGAATCATTTGGAGGAAACATAGAGTGGAGGGCCGGAGGGGAGGGAGAGGGCCGGCCGTCGCCCGTCACCAACCGCCCTTGTTGCCACACACGGAGGCCTGCCTTCTCACCGGATCGGGTCGGAGCGGCGTCCCGAGAGAAAAGATGCACACGGTGTTCGCCCCCTCGGTCTATCTCTCCCGGCGTGGCCCATCTCGACGAGATTGGCCGTGATGGATCTGGCCGCCGCCCCGCTGACTTCCTTGACTCGATCTGGGGCCTCCTCGTTTTAAGAAAAGAAGGTGAGTGGAGGGTGGCGCTGGTGGGGAAGAGGGCGGCTTTGGGTGGGGGAGAGGGAACATGGCGGCTGTGCACGGGCGTTCGAGGGGGCCTCGTTCGCCTAATGAGATTTCTTTGTTATGATTTACACATTGATTTTCTTAAAATCGGTTATTTGTTTCCTAATTAATGTGATTGAGCGATTTTTCTTGAAATCAATTATTTTTTTTCTAATTAATGTGATTGAGCGATTTAAGGCAATGTTAATTAATTTAGATTTGATATTTAGAGATTGATCGTGATTGATTCTACATTACTAAATAATTTGCGCCAGCATGGAAAATTCTCATATGTACAGTTTTCTTT
>NC_057800.1:652827673-652835705 GCF_018294505.1 Triticum aestivum | reverse complement strand
GGCGAAATAAATCTACGAAAAAAACCCAGCGAAAGTGGGAGATGGGACGAAAAAACCCCCGAAACGGAGACTGCCAACTTATCCATTAGGAATAGAGATGAGCGATTTTTCTTAAAATCAATTATTTGTTTTCTAATTAATGTGATTGTGCGATTTAAGATAATGTTAATTAATTTAGATTTCATCTTTAGAGATTGATCGTGATTGATTTTACATTACGAAATAATTTGCGCCAGCATGGAAAATTCTGACATGTTTAGATTTCTTTTATTATGTGAGAGGGGGACCCGAAAATATACCGATGAAGTGGGGAGGGGACGAAAAAAATCTTTGAAAAAAACCTACGAAAAAAACCTGCGACAGTGGGAGGTGGGACGAAAAACCCGAAACAGAGACTACCTTTTTTTGCGGAATAATTCTTGTATTATTCAATCAAAACATGGTTACAGTCATGCTTAACAGCATCCAAAACGGCATCAGGTCCTGACCCAAGCCATACAGCAATTCGGCCTTCAGTCCTCCCAAAGTTGGCCAAAACATGACTAGAATTATTACAACTACGATGGATATGAGTAATACAAGAACTACGTTCGGACATATTATCTTTAATCTCTCTAATAAGAAAGGCATATTTTGATCTATTTGTATCTCCACTTTTCACCATGTTCACTGCTTCCAAACTGTCGCTTTCAATATAAATTGGTAGACTGCTCCACTGTAGAGCGAGCATGAGTCCCTCTCGGATTGCTAAGATCTCAGCCTCCAAAATATCATCACAAGAAAAAAGGTGTCTACAAGAGCTGAAGATGATGGCGCCGGTGTGGTCACGGAGCAGCATACCAGTTCCTCCAACTCCATTCAAAATAGATCCATCTGTATTTAGCTTTACATGCCCAGTGGCCGGGGGTATCCAAGAAACAAGATTAGTGGAAACATTATTGCATGCATGAGCTGTAAGAGGGAAACAGTATTGAAGTGGAGCTTTCCCTTTCACATGAACATCACCAGAACGTGTTGCAATGGATAGTAGCGATGATAGGTAGCTTGATAAAAATCTGACAGAGACATCCAAAGGAGGGGCGGGTTTAAAATGCACGAGCTCGTTTCTAACATACCAAATTCGCCAGAAGAGCATCACTAGTCGAACTCGTGTAGACTCATCAACCTCGCAGATATACTGAATAAACCAATCAGGCCCAGTCGACTTGATCGAAGATACATCCGGCAAGAACCATTCAGCAGCCATGGCCCTCCATAGAGCTCTTGCGTTCGTGCATGAACATAATGTATGGAACGTGTCTTCTTCATTAGCACCACAAATAGGGCATAGCGAGCATGTCTCCAGACTCCGTTTCATCTTGTTATCGAGGCTACCAACTGCTCTATTAGGAGTAAATATAATGAGATAAATCCTCACAAAAAGACCCTGAGAGAAATGAGTCATTTTTTAATAATAAAAATGAGACCTTTGCCACACTTACCAGCTCTAGTCGGCCATCTATGATCTATCTGATTGTGTTTGAAAGAAAGAACAGACGGGCTTTCCCGAGGTCCGTTTTCATCTTCGCTCCAGAAAAGGAAAGGAACAAGAAGGCAAACCGGCCAGTGAAGCAAAGCTCAGATACAAGACGCATCATCCCACTACCACTTTCCCGATCTGAACTCGCCATCGCCCATTTGTACCGCGAGGAACCAAATCATTCAAACCCTAGAAATCGAATTCTCCATCCCAGACCCCTGGGAGCCGCCATGCCTCGCCAGAGCCAAAAGGCCTGCAACCAGGAGAACATCGTCATCGATCTTTGACGGCGACGACAGCAGCGACCAAGGTGAGCGCGCGATTGACGACCAACCTGGTCCTTTTCCGTTTCCATCCGCTTGATCTGCTCATCACGGTGGTACCTTGGGCGTCCCCCGTGATCTTCTCTGTTGTGTTGCATAGAGTGGTGTATTTCTGTTCGATGGTTGGTAGGATAGGTGCAATATGGCGCTGGTCACTCCCGTCTTCTGTTCAGATTAGATTAGATTAGCTTTGCTCCTTGTTTAATTTCTTGCAAACGGAGAAGGTTGGAAATAGCTCCTCAAATTATATTTCTGGGCGGATTCTATTGGTTATTTTAAACGACTGCATGCTCCATGTTTGGATTACACTATTGCTTCCTGGAAACGGACAGGAATTCCTAGGATCATTAGCCGGTTAGATAGAATTCATGGTATTAATTTGGGTGATGTCTTTTATACGACATGGATATTTAGAGGGTCTGGTCAGATATTAAAAACAACAATTAATATCTCGCTCTGAATCAAGGTTAAAGTTATATAAACCTACATATGCATAAGATTATTGAAAGGTCAGTAGATCCAATGAGCCATTTTAGTGGTTTATTCAGTTCAGATTAGTCTTTCATATCTAGAACAATGGTGATTAGATGTTCATGACTCGGATTCGTGGTGAGATCTGGTGCTTGCATAGATTAACCATCTAGGGCACAGAGCCTTGGCGTTGTTTTTTTTTTTTTTTGCGTACTGCCTTGGCGTTGTTGTTTAATGAATTTTTCACCTATAAGCAGTATGTATCTTTGTATACATAAATTTGCCAAGTTCTACTAGCATCACCACATCTAGGGGTTAGGGCAATGGAAAGGCTGCTTAGCTAGTATTCAAGCACTAATCAGTGGTGTGATCGATCAATTACCACCGTTTATAACATCTAATCACTGTTCATAATTTTGTCCTTCTGTTTCGGTAGCTTTACAAGATTTGATAGTTATGATTTTATGTATGTGACGTAGTATGACTACCAACTCACTCGTCACTTGTGTTTAGTGGTTGTTTTCATAATTTCAAGCTAAACTATTTTTGATGTAGTTCAACTTAAAGTTGGAGGTTTACTAATCATTGGAAATTCTTAGCTCTTATCTAATTTCAATGGCCTAACTCTTCATGTCAATTACAATACACCATTTGTTTAATATGGCTGCATATGTTTTTAGCACAATCTAGGAGTTTACCCGATTATTAATTAATTATAGGATATGATATTTTTTTAGCTTTTGTATCGTTTCGCTGGATACGTTTCCTAGTGCACAGGAGGATCACATTCTAGGCTGTTTAACAATCATACACATGCATTTCTTCCACAAGGGAAATTATTTTGTCATCTAGGAAGCAAATCACTTCCTCTTGATTCATTATATCACTATTTTAGTGATCTAAACGCTCTTATATTTCTTTACGGAGGGAGAACTTTATTATATCATTGTAAACAGTAGTAACTTAGCTAGTTCACTGGTCATGAACCAGGGTTGTACCATTTTCTTTTAACAGAAAAATATCAATCTTGTAAGTGCTTGATTTACAATTTTTTATATACTTTCCCAAATTCATATTGTAAACATGATGACTTGTTGTTAATTGTGCAACTGTTATGTGTTGTATCTTACTTTAGTCTTACGTTCACCCCTATATGTGGCTTTTCAAGATGGTTTTACTACATAGTACAAAATAGTTACACAAGAGTGTTTTTTTAATTCACGCGGTCTAACATGGCGTGAGCGTGTAAGCGTGCACGTGCGTGCACATGCATGAGTGTTATCTCCATGTCATTTCTATTTTTCCTTGTGTAGAATGCCAAAATAAGTGCTCCCAGACAAGCAAAGGCAGAAAAGTTAAGACGCGACGGAGCCATAAAATGAACTACCCTCCTTTCAAGATCAACCCGCTCTAAAAAAAGGTCCCGCATTAGCAGGAGGGACAAAACAAATAAAGAGATGCTAGACACTCATATTTTTGAGTTGTGCATGGAGTATGTTTTGTCTTTGTCTTAGGTTGTTAGTTTTCATTTTCTTTTGATTGGAATGTTAATCTTATAATGTACTACTACAACTCTCTACGTAGGGATGTTTGGTCATGCATGGATATTAAAAAGAAGAACGATTATGCCTACCTTAATCCGTTGTGGTTTAACATGTACACCGACTGGGATGATAAATCAAGAATCCTTAAATGGATAAAAGCTAAGAATATATTCACAAGACGATATGTATTTGTACCTATTGTTATTTGGTATGTTACTCACATTATGATCATGCAGAATCACTTATTTGATCCGCATGATACCAAATATTCACTTTGTTGACTATATATAGGGGACACTGGAGCCTTCTTGTGTTGTGCAATTTTGGCAAGACCAAGTACTTGGGTACTAAGAAGGGGCCACGCATGCTGCTACTGGATTCACTTAAAAAGTTGAAAGCGGAGAGGTTACAACCAATCATCAACAGGTTTGTTCACTTTATTTTCTCTCTCACTAAGCCATCAAAATAATTCATGTTAGCATGTTTACATATTTTGTTGTAGCATGGTTTTGCATGTAGGCAACTCAAGATACTACAATGAGATATGTTTTTTATCTATATATATTATTAGCCCAACAAGGTGTTTATTATTTCAAAAAACATTGCGCATTAATTTTAGTTGGAGGTTGCATGGAGTGGGCGTCAAAAGCTCCCTGATATATGCCTTAGTTTACGTTCACATAAATGTTTTATTTACTCATTTGCATTGTCTATAACACATAATTGTCATCCTTATTCTGAATGCCCTATATTTATTAGCCCTTTATTGATGGTGTATACCAGATTCATTGTTGATATTTTAAAATTCGAAGAGCGGGAAGAGTTAGAGCAGTTCATAAATGAAGTCGAACTTGAGTTTCCTAAGGTATGGTGTTTAACTTCTGACAGTCGAACTATTTTTCATCTTTTGGAAAAAAATATATCTATTATTATGTTCTATATTGTTGCTTCTTAATTATTTGGATTTCTGTTATGATATACTTAAACAAACTTGTAGGTGCCACAACAAAGTGGAGTAGATTGTGGTATGTATGTTCTTTACTTCGTGTACTGTTTTCTCACGATAAAAAAACTGAGAGAAGATTTGAGCCATCTGGTATATGTCATCCGCTTCAAACTTTACACAACATTCCTATTTGTGCCTCACAAAGTCTTTTACTAATTTGTTTGTTTAACTGATGACTTCGTTCTAAGGATGCCTTGTTCGATCCGGAGGAACTGAAGAGCCTAGAGGACATACACATAGATATTCTTTCATACAAAGAGTATGCTTATCCCTACCGTCTTTATTTAATGGTTGTTAAATTGTGATCTTATTTCCCTTGTACTTATCTGCAGGAAAATGGATGCAAAAGCTGCAGAGTAGATTGCATGTCAAGATTGCTCCGATTAAACTGTACCACCTACTTGTTGTTGGGTAATGGCAGATTGGTGCCGTTGATAATTAACATCATGCTATCTTCTCTTATGCTTCCTGCTCTTGTGTTAACTATCAGTGGTTTTTCTCTCTTACTCATCAGGCAACATCATCTTGACCAACAAACCAGAGTTCACCTTCACCGGTGGCAAGTTTTGAGGAAATTTGAAGACTTCCAGTAATAAGTTAGTAATACATTCTATGCAAACAGTCAAGACAAACATGGCTGATAGTCCAAACAGATAGCTTCAGTGACAGTCAGCACCCAGTTCATCATAAAGAATTTACAATTGTTTCCATTCGTTCAAAAAATTAAGATACCAGTGTAAGTGCATTTGATGGATTTTTTTGAAACTACATTTGATTTTATTTTTTTGAAAAGGAGGATTACCCCGGCCTCTGCGGCCATATTATTAAAAGTGGCAGCAAAAAACAAAGTCTGAAATCCAGTAATCCAGTACAGCTCGTAAACGGAGCAAAGAGAAAAATGAAAACATTCTGCATTTGATGGATTTAGTTTGCACTTCTGCATTACCAACTTATAATTGCTGCATGGAATGTGATCGATTATAACCACCATTTCCTTTCTGGATGGATTATTTATGCATTGCTGTTCTTTCATGCGTATGCATCGAGTTGGTTATGTAATCAGAAATTAGCAGTATATGCTATATAATATGTTCCGGCCGGTAACACTTCTTAATATGAAGTGGAAAGTAGCCACAGCGCTCCGTCTCTAGCATTCATTCAGTAGGGTAGGACAGTAGGAGCAATGGTGGACTGATCCACTGCTGGGCTGCATGCCTGCATCATGGATGGTGTGTGCTGGATTGAGTTCCTCCCTCCGTGCTGCGATGTCTTCCGATGCTCCGATTCCTCCACGTTCTTTTGTAGCTCAGCAGGATATTTACTCAAGATTGGTCACGCTACCGCCCCTCTCATATGCGCGCTCGATAGTCACACAGCTTGTAGAAGCTGAAGCTCAGTTCCATACCTGGACGTCAGTACTCAGTGCAATTGTGTTTCCCTTCGCGTCCAAGCTAGGACAACCGAAGATTATGGGTGTGAATATGTGTCACGAGAAATTTAAGACAGCTCTTAACCTTTTATAGGGCCGCTGATAAAGCGAATGTCAACTAGAGTAGCTCCAAGGGAAAGTGAAATCATTAGTTAAGAGATACCTCTTGGCCACTATCACCTTTTCTGGTGATCTTGTCACAGTTAGCGAGTTTTGGTGAGATTTCTCCCACGCACGCCATAAAAATGGGTTTATTAGTACTATTTTATATAGTTGATTATTCAAAATGATTTATCTCTTGAATCATGCGTCCAAATCATGAACCGTTTTCACCGTTTCATTCCTCGCACCGAGATCTCTATATTGATGGGTTCCGAGAAACTTTTTGGGCAAAATTTGTGCTCCAAATTTTTACTAAACTGTCATTTAAATATACTAACTCGCGTTTCACTTTTGGGAAGCATAGTTTGTACTTTTCAAGCGAGAAGAATAATTGTGCTTCACATGGAAGCACACCTGTCCTTCACTTTTCCCAAAATTACAATTGTTCCTTTGCCCGAGAAGCACAACACGCGAGAAGCACAATTGTGCTTCCCTTTTCACACAAAACTCTATTGTGCTTTTGTTTCTCGTAGAAGCAGACATGAGATTCACGTGAAAGAACTATTGTGCTTCACGCGGAAACATTACCGTACTTTTCACACAAAATGCTACATGTGCTTCACGCTCATCATAGACAAAAAAAAAGAAGAAACGAAAAAACTAATAAACTGGAAAAAACATGAAACCCAAGAGAAAAAACAAAAACAACCGTCCGATGCAGGAAGCACCCACCGGCGGCACATGGCGGCGCTGGAGTGCTCCCTCGCGTGGTAGACTACCCGCTGGAATCCCCATCTAGGGGGTATCCCTTAGTTAGTTTCTCCCTTTGCGTCTAACGAGCGAACCTTGATCATTCCATCAGGTGTTTGCTCCATGGTGGGGTCTGCGGGACGGTAGTTGGCCCAACAATACTGGGGAGCATGCGGGAAAAAATTAACTGGGCTAGGCCCGGTTAGCTGTTTTCTACCCAAAAGATTGCCAACAGTAAAATTAAATATATGTTTTTTACATATTAAAGTAAGAAAACTACTCCCTCCGATCCATATTAATTGTCGTTAATTTAGTACAAAGGAGTACATAAATTTGGTGTTTGCTCCATTGAGGCAGCGAGTGATTGATGAATCAAATTCCCCTTTCCCCTTCTCCAAGCTCTCCCCTCTCACCTGCTATCCTCACCTACTCCGATCCGATCCCGATCCCCTCCTCTCTCCTTCCTCTGGATCATGACAATTTGGTACTCAGAGCCTAGATTTTTTCCCACCACCCCACGCCGCCGCGGTTCTCATATTCTCTCGGTCGCCTGTAACATCCACCGGGTCAGGTGCAAGCCGCTCCGGCGAGTTTGCACAAAATCCTGCTCGGGGTTCGGTCGATTTGGAGCGAGACCACGGCGCCGTCCAAACACTTGGCGCAGACCCGCCGTGTTCTCGACGCGATGTTAGAGACCACCGACAAGCTGCAGAACTTGCTGGAGTCGGTCATCCACCGCCTTGATGCAAGCCAGAAGACGGCCGACAAGCGACCCCAGGCGCAACTCTCCTACAACGAACAGGTCTTCATCGAGCTCAAGCACCTCTCCAAGCAGATCGATCTCACCCCAGGCAGATGTGGATGAGGCGCGCAAGGCCGCGCCCATGG
>NC_057800.1:652819270-652827438 GCF_018294505.1 Triticum aestivum | reverse complement strand
ATTTCGACGACGGCGGGCTCCTCTACACCACCATCGCCCCCGTCATCTCGTCCCGTGCCTCCCTTGCTCTACACGGATGGAGCAGCCTAGCTGCCCTTTGCACGGCTGGTCAACCACGGGTCACCTCTGTCGCTCCAGCCCTCACCGACGGCTTCAGATCGAGAGCGCAGGACATATCTCTACACCAAACCACCGAAGCATGATTTTCCGTGGTTCGACGGCAATGCCCCGTGCATCTGGCTCGAGCGGTGCGTCTCTTACTTCGAGCTGTACCGCGTGCCACCGCACAGCTGGGTCACCACGGCCTCGCTGTACATGGATGGCCTGACAGCGATGTGGCTACAGGCTCATCGTCAGAAACCTTCAGGGTTGTCTTGGGCAGCTTTTCGTGCAACAATGGCAGAGGAATTCGGGCCCGGGGAATTCGAAGCACAAATGCATGAGTTGGTTCAGTTGCGGCAGACTGGGAGTGTGCAAGAGTATCGTCAGCAGTTCGAGACATTGATGTACCATCTTCTGTCTCTTGATCCGCATTTGAGCGCGCAGTTTTTCATCTTTCAGGTCATGCTCAGGCTCAAGTACGAGCTTCGACTGGGCGTCCGCCTGCAGGCCCCCATCAGTATCACTCGAGCGGCCATTTTCGCAAGAATTCAGGAAGAGGAATTGGAGAGACAACGCGCACAGCGCCAACGGATCGTACCAGTGGGTCGTCCACCTCCACAAGCAGCAACAACAGCCACCATTCCAGCCCGGGCAGTAGCACAACCACGCCCAGCAAAGTACGACTTTGCTTGGGAACGACAGTTACGAAAATTCCGACGAGCTAATGGACTGTGTTTCCGTTGTGGGGATAAATACTCCCGCGAGCATCAGTGCAAAAGCACGGGACATATTCTGATGATCGAAGTGGGCTAGTTCGGAGAAATTCTGTCCGACGAAACCGTGCTCGCGCTGCAACTGCTGGATGCACTAGTGCAACAGGAACTAGAATACTACTCTCTGAGTCAGCATGCCATATCCGGCGAGGAAGGGCTGTCCAGGATTCGCTTGTGCGCCTAAGTGGGTGATCAGATCATGCTGCTGCTGGTCGATTCGGGGAGTTCTCATAGCTTCATCAGTGAGAATTTCACCGCCCGAATTGCTGCTAAGACTGAACAACTCCCCCCTGTGTTAGTTCGTGTGGCGAATGGACAATGGCTGCTCTGCAACAAGCTCTTGCGCAAATTGGCCTGGCAAGTTCCTGGTCACACCTTCAACACCGACCTCCGGGTGTTACCATTGAGTGCCTACGATGGCGTTCTGGGGATCGACTGGCTCTCTCCCCACAGTCCGATGTTGTGCCACTGGCAACTGAAGACGATTCAGTTCGATAGCGGGGGCAAGACAGTGAAACTACAGGGAGTGAAAACCACCAACCTGTCTTCCATCTCAGAGTTGGATACTTATGAGCTGCATCGAATGGAAGTGGCCAACGATATCTAGACAGCGGCCCTTGTCACAGTGGAGAAAACTGACGAGCCACCGCCTGCACTAGTCCCAGCCAACATTCAAAAAGTTCTGCGCGAGTATCAGGACATGTTTGCTGAACCAACAACCCTGCCCCCGCGTCGTCAGTACGATCACAACATCAACCTGGAGCCAGTCACTACATGCTCCGGTCCGGTCCCATGAGTCGAGTCGAAAGTAGTGATGCTATGTGTAGTTCTGAAACATTGATTGGCTCATGTTGTAATTAAACTTTAATGAATTGTATGTCTCTTTGGTTTGGACAGTCGTTCAACTTAGATGTAATCGATGCTATTTATTAGTAGGACCATGAATCGTGCTATTAATGTCTTGCTTTTTTCTTCCGATCCTTTTGTTGCATATTTATATATTGCTTATGTATTGTCTGTTGTTTGGCTTGTGCATAGAGATGTCGTCGTGTGTCGTGTACAAGGGTAAGGTTCGTGTGTCGTGTACAAGGGTAAGGTTCCCGGAGTCTACGAAGACTGGGAGGAGTGTCGGAGACAGGTTCACCATTTCAGCGGTAACAGTTACAAAGGGTACACCACTAGGGCGGAGGCGGAATCTAGATACGCCCGCTATCTAGCGGGAGAGAGGAGGGAGCGTTGGAGGAACCGGATGAAGACCAGTTTCATCGTGATGATGCTCATCGTGATGACCCCAGCTCTCTTCTATGTGATGGTAGTTTAGATGATCGATATCGACTTATAATGTAAAGACAAACTCGCTACTCGCGGTCTCGAGACTTTTAATGTTTTATCTTTGTTCGGTCTTTTGAATTCGGAGACTAATATGATGAATTGTATTTGGAGAATAATTTTCTATTGTATTCGATGAATCTGCTGTTGCTGTATGGTGTTGTCTATATTCTGTCCAATAATATATTTTGTAACCTGTGCAAAAACTAGAAAAGTAAAAAAAACCTAATATTCATACTAATGACGCATCACCGCAAAGTGCGCCATTAGTATGCCAAAGGATACTAATGGCGCATCACTACACAGTGCGCCATTAGTATGCCAAAGGATACTAATGGCGCATCATCCCACAGTGCGCCATTAGTATGCCAAAGCACGTGGGTAAATATGGCCCCCTAGGAGGCATACTAATGGCGCATGGTGGTCTATACTAATGGCGCACGGCGTGGTGCGCCATTAGTAAAAAATACTAGTGGCGTGGTACTAGTGGCGCACCAGTAGTGCGCCATTAGTAGGCAAAACTGGTACGCCACTAGTAGGCCTTTTCCTAGTAGTGACGGCAACATCGGTCTCGGGGTCTACCAGAGAGAAGAGGGGGAAGAAACAGTAAATACAGAGCAAACAATGCATCACAAGGCATAACATGACGAAGGGCAGAGCTAGGGTTGCCCTAATGTAGTACTACACGTTGCAGACGGAGGGGATAAACATCCGAGGATGAATTCCTGGCGTTAGGCGGATTCCGGACAGATGAAAGAGAGGGGACGGTTCCATGTTCATCATGCTAGGGACATGTGACAGGTGAATGGACCGTGCATTTGGATTCGTTGGATTTTTCTGAGCAACTTTCATATAGAAAACATTTTCATCGGAGTTACAAATTATTTTCTATGAATTTCTAAACATTTTCTTATTTTCTGGATTTATTTTATTTACAGAAAATGATATATGACGTTAGCATGATGTTACAGTGACATCAGCAGGTCATCAGACGGCAGACCAGGTCAAACCTGACATGTGGGTCCAGCGGGACCCACATGTCAGCCTCTTCTAGCTTAACAGTGGACTAAACTAACCTAACAGGGTTAATTAGCGGTGTGGGCCCCGGGTGTTAGTGAATGTTTAGGTTAATCTAATTACTTCTATTTACAAAAACGTTTTCAGACTAATTAACAGAGGGGCCCCCACATGTTAGTGGCTGGGGCTGCCCAGTCAGCACGTTGACTGGGTCAACCCAGTCAACAGGAGCCCGCGCGGCCCGTTGGCAGCGACACAGGGAGGGCCGCGTGGCGGACAAGCCAGCAGGCGACGCCGGAGTCACTCTGGCGACCCCCTCGCGGTAGCTCCTTGCCGGAGTTGGCCGGAAAATCGCTACGGTGACCCGTTGTTCGCGCGCGAGGCGGCGTTGGGAAGCTGGCGACGTCACGCATTGGGGAGAGGTGCCAGTGGGCGCGGGGTTGGCCAGAGTTGGGCATAGCGATAACGGCGGCGGCGCCGGCATCTGGGACTAGGCGGAAGTGGAGAAGCGCAGCTCGAGCGTGCAAGATGAGGAGCAGGGCATCAGCTATGGGGCTCCATGAGCGCGCTCGGGTGGACGGGTGAGGCCGTCGTGGCTCGGGAGCTTGGTGCTCAAAGCCATGGCGGTGGCCGGAGCACGGCCACGCGGCGGAGTTAGCTACGGGGCACGGGCGAGCTCGACTAGAGGAAGAGGAGGAGCGTGAGCTCACCAACGTTGCTCAGACGACCAGGGGGGGACGCGCGGCTGCCGGAGTCGTTGGCGAGGCGGCGGTGATCCGAGGAGGAAGAAGAAGGTCGGCCCAGTGATGGAGGGGCTTCCGATTCCTGCTCGTGGGCGTGGAAGATGATGCTGGAAGGCGTGGAGCTCCAGGACGCGTCGAAGAGGGATGGGGCAGCGGTCGCCTCGGCGGACGCCGGTGGGCGGCGACAGGAGGCGCTCGGTGGAAGGGGATCTGGTGGAGGGGAAAGGATCTCGGCGAGAGGGGCGAGGTGAGTGGAGGCAGAGATCGAGGAGGCGGGGAGGCAATTGGGGAAGGGAGAGGGGAGCTCGAGGCGTCGGGGTTATCCCCTCGACGCCGGCGAGCTGGTGCGGAGGGGCGCGCTCGGCCATGCCCCCGGTCGGTTGAACAGGGGAGGAAGAAAGCGACCGGGCCAGGGAGGTGGGCCGCCTAGGATGGGGGAGTTGAGCCGGCCCAGGTGGGCTTGGCCCCAGGGGGGTTTCGGTCGAGGGAGGGGTAGAGGGCCTCTCCCACTTTACCTTTCTTTTCTTTTCCTTTTTCTTTTCTCTTATTTTTTTATCAGTAGCTTTTGCATTTTCTTATAGCCACAATTGACTTTGTAAAAATATGCTGCTGACCGAAACAATTTCCTAGTATTATTGTGCACTGCCACAAAAAGATTGTGAGGCTTTTAAAACAGTATGCGATTTTTATAAATTAAAAAGGCATTTAATTTATTGCTTAGGTCACTGTTTATGTAGTTTAGGCCACTTAAACCCTTTGCAAAAATGTTGGTTCACAACCAATATTACCAGGAGAATATTTTACACATGATGAACATTTTAGTTTTCATGTTTGGGCATTTTGAATTCACTCATAGTTTGAAAATGAATTCATCTGGAATTTGAAAGAACATGAGACAATAATGATCAGGCACATGTTTAGAAAAAAGATTAACTTAACCCCAGGGGTACTGTAGCGTCATTACACCGGGGTGTTACAAAATCGCACACAAATACATATGAAATTTATCAGAATAAAATGGGAGTCTATCTCCCATAGAGTTGCCACTGATGGTCAACAAGATCATGACGGAGCTAGTAGTGCGAAGCACTATGCATTGTTCTCAATCTTTTGGTAGGTCTCAAGAAATGTATTGATCTCACATGCGTCCCTAACATGATTCACATGGATACCAACATTATCATAGCGAAATTCTAGTTTAAATCCCTCTTATCCTCGAGGATCATCTTGTGTAGAATTACACATATAGTCATGATGTTTCTGAGGGACTTCTTATCCCGAAAGCGAGCAGGACCTCGAAAAATGACAAACCGAGCTTGCAACACATCAAATGCCCTCTCAATATCCTCTCGGCATGCTTCTTGTGTTTAGGCAAGAAAATTATGCTTCTTGGTTTTCTGGTCAC
Organism: Triticum aestivum; assembly: GCF_018294505.1. Lineage (NCBI taxonomy): Eukaryota > Viridiplantae > Streptophyta > Magnoliopsida > Poales > Poaceae > Triticum > Triticum aestivum. Next base: position 652,822,069 of record NC_057800.1, on the reverse strand, counting down.
TTATGGTCTTCATAAATGTTGACCATGAAGGATAAATACTAGGGGCAAGATAGTACCATGTGGTATAGTCATGTTCATTGACATTATAGCTTTTTTGCAGGGTCCATTGACAGTATAGCTGCAAGCCGGAGCTTTTCCACTAGCTAGCGGAGCAAAAAGAGGAGATCACTGCAACATATGTATATCATTGAGCGACCCCAACAATCCAAAAAAGCAATGCCAAATCCACAAGCTGTGTGAAGCCATGACTTGGAGCACAATAGTTTGTTTATGTTTGTGGTCGGTGTATTGCCCCACCCAAGCCACCAGGCAGTTCTTCCACCTCCAATGCATGCAACCCACACTTCCAAGCATGCCCAACCATCCTCTTTCTTCATTAATCGCCATCAACTTATTTATGCCCCCTCACATTTGGAGCTCAAAAATAATCTGGATCAATGTCTTCGCAAACATCTGAACGCATTTGTGTGTGGAATTTTTTCCAATGCAAAGATACTCATTGGTGTAGTCAGCCGGAACGCCATATGCAATCACTCTCATTGCAGTCGATATTTTTTGGTATGAACTAATCCCAAGCTTCACCTATGCAAACAAAAAGAGACCTACGTATTCGATATCGCCTACGAAAAATATGAGCCGGATATGTTGGTACCTTGGCGAAGTAGTCCTTAATGAGCATGTTGTGGCCAAGAGCTCAGTTGGGCAGAATGCAAAGCCGGCCAACCGTCCATCCGCGGTGCTTTACCTTCGGGACGGCTTCAAATATGTCAATGAGATGCAATAAAATTAGGTGGTCAACATCGTCGTCCAAAATCTTCTCCTCCATGTCTCAATCATCTGACGAAGAGGACGACAAAGAACTCCAAGCGCCCATCTAAGAAATAAGTCCACACCTAAGATTTTTGTAAAATATCACCGTTCCTAATATTAAAACAACAAATGGGCTTCAAATTACCTTCCACGAAAGTAATTTTGTCGGCTGGAATACAGTCAACCGCCCCTTTCTTCTCCATTGCCGATCTCTTCTTCACCATGGATCCAAATCCGCGGCGCTGGCAAGCACGGTTGCACCTCTGTTAATTCCGCGGCTCAGCAACATCTGGGTCAGACGAATCCGTCTGGTACGAGGCTGCGCGGTGAGCTCCGGGGCGGATCCACGCGTCGGCGCCGGCCGCTACCACGTGGGGGGAAATGGGCACCCCCTGCCTCCAAAATCGGTGGAGAAGGTTTGGCGGGGGGCGGAGGCGGGGGTGCTACTCGATGTCGTGGGGCAATGGGGGTAGCAATTTACAGCACGGAGATGCGCCGGCGGCAACGGCTGTGGCCTCGCGGGTGCGAGCTGAAGTTTCCTTCACGCCAAGGAGTGGGTGGGATAGAGAAACCGACAAAAAGGCGGGGTGTAGATATGACGGACGCGGTCCAAAAATTACGGGATCCTGCAAAAAAAATTACCGGACGTCCGAATATAGTGTCTTGCGCGTGGGCTGTACGAAGCATTTTTCTCACTTTGGGCTGATGGAGCCACGTTGTGGGCTTGATAGCTTTTTTCTTTTTAGTAACTTGTGGGCTTGATAGCTGGTTGCTTTTGGTCTAGGCGGGAGGGCTCTTTGCACATTCGTGTGGGCTTTTGTTCTAAAAATAATAATTCGTGTGGCCTTTATACCTGGCTACTACTTTGGTCTACAAGGAACCGGGAGGAGTGACACACTCAGCTTCTCTCTCCCGAAGAGAAAAAAATAACGCGTTGTGGCACTGTAATCCTATCATCTTCCCCAGATCCATCTCATCGGCTCTCATCCTCTTGATCTTCTCCACCAAATTCCTTTCTATTAATCTCCACACTACACTGTGCCGTCTCCGACTCATGGTCTCCTCCATCAACGTATCCTATCAAGATCCAGTCCCATTCTCGCTATCCTTCGATGCATACGATGACACCGTTGCTAAGCATGTTCAGTCGTATGCTGTCTAATTGCGAGCTCCCTCAAAAGTTATGGACAGAAAAGCCCATAAACTGCTCGCCCTTGCTCTTGAACATCTCCAAGTTGAAAGGCCAAAGACCATCATGGTGAGTGACACAATCCATCTGATTTGTACATATGATCTTTGGTTCCAAACAATTTTTTTAATTATCCCTCTCACTTCCGTGGCATGACAAGTTATAGGGGATCACACAGTTTGCAAGCTATTTGTTAGCTCAAACTACTAGTGGTGTACTGATTTATACCTACAATGGAGGATTGACCGAAGCACTCCAGTGAGTGCAGTCTATAAAACGCGCACACACATTCACTCGAACGGAGTACTACTTGAGGCTGCTTGCCTTGTATTGAAATTGGAATGGCCTGATTACAAACCGATGGGCATCAACCCTTTATATAGTTGTACATACCGACTTAGATAGGTCATGGCTGATGTATTAGATGTTCCTAGCTCACTGCTTACGTACTACTCCCTTGCAAGCTGAATTAGTTTGCAAAACCGTCTTACATTATGGGGTGGAGGGAGTAGATTTCTTAGCTACTAAGCTACAATTGCTCTTGCTAGTAAAACAAATTTTACTGCTGCCGACATGCGGCCATGCATGTGTCGTAGACAGGGGTGTTGGCTAGCACACGGAGTTTTTTATATCCTCGATTGTTTGCTCAAATGCATCATGATTGATTAGTTTAACTATGGGCTTGTTCTTGGAGGTGTGCGTAAATCATTACCGATGGTGTTGTCACGGAAATAGAATCTAGCCGGTGTGAAACCCACATATAACCTCAAGACATAGTTCACGTTGTACTTTTTTATCTC
>NC_057800.1:652812408-652818995 GCF_018294505.1 Triticum aestivum | reverse complement strand
TCTCCATGCAGCAGCTGCATAGCACACATTGCTTCACGCGAACTACGACCATTCACAGGCGCTAGCAAATATCAACATGTTTATTAAGTTATTGAGCCCACAAGCAAGCCTGTTATTTTTTTTGTCGGTTCTAATGAGATTCTCTTTTTCACGGTTACCATTTGCATTTTCTGATGTTTAATGATGTGATGTTCTTAGCAATAGATCTCAGGGGTAATGAAGTACTCGTTGTGATTTTTAATTCTGTTTTGCATTAGCCATTAGCTAAACGCGGCAATGAAGATCAAGAAATGTGTTGCACCCTTTCTCCTCTAAAAATAAAAAAATTTATAACATAATCTGTATATTTTCATTTTAGTTTTTACCTTAGTGTATCTACCCTGATTGATGATGTCTACTACCACTAGTAGAAAAAGGACCTAATGTGAGACACATTAGTGCCGGTTTGATTTTAGCCCGGTACTAATGGTACCATTAGTGCCAGTTCAAACGACTATGCATTAATGCCGGTTCGTGTCGAACCTTTAGTACCGGTTCGTGCCACGAACCGGTACGAAAAGGGTGATGGCAGGCTGGCATCAGGCCGGGGCCCCACGATCACCTTTAGTACCGGTTCGTGTCACAAACCGGTACTAAAGGGCTAACCTTTAGTACCGGTTTGTGCCACGAACCGGTACTAAAGGGGTCTGACCTATAGTACCGGTTTGTGACACAAACCGGCACTATAGGGCACTATAATACCAGTTATACGTTTTTTCCGACATCGTATGCAAAAGTTATAGCCGTTTTACATTTTCCCTACACTTTTTGCAAAACATGTTCAAATTTAAGTTTTCAAATTTTCCTAACTAGTAGATGTAGTAATATAACTACCTCTCGAAGAATTTTATTTTTTTACAGTTTTTATCATTTTCTTTTGATTTTTTCAGAACTGAAATGGCGACACACGGGGGGAGGGGGGGTACAGTTTGAAAATTGCGCTATAGTGCCGGTTTGTGTCACAAACCGGTACTATAGGTCAGACCCCGATCGTGGGGCCCCGGCCTGACGCCAGCCTGCCATCACCCCTTTAGTACTGGGTCGTGGCACGAACCGGTACTAAAGGTTCAACACGAACCGGCATTAATGCATAGCCGTTCGAACCGGCACTAATGGTACCATTAGTACCGGGCTATAATCAAACAGGCACTAATGTGTCTCACATTAGGTCCTTTTTCTACTAGTGAATGTCACCTCAAGTATCCGTGGGTACGATTATACGATATGCATCACACAATATCATATTCATCTATTCAAACCAACACAAAGTACTTCAAAGAGTGCCCCAAAGTTTCTACGGGAGAGTCAAGATGAAAACGTGTGCCAACCCCTATGCATAGGTTCATGGGCGGAACCCACAAGTTGATCACCAAAACATACATCAAGTGGATCAGTAGAATACCCCATTGTCACCACGGGTATCCCACGCAAGACATACATCAAGTGTTCTCAAATCCTTAAAGACTCAATCCGATAAGATAACTTCAAAGGGAAAACCCAATCCATTACAAGAGAGTAGAGGGGGAGAAACATCATAAGATCCAACTATAATAGCAAAGCTCGCGATACATCAAGATCGTATCACCTCAAGAACACGGGAGAGAGAGAGATCAAACACATAGCTACTGGTACATACCCTCAGCCCCGAGGGAGAACTACTCCCTCCTTGTCATGGAGAGCGCCGGGATGATGAAGATGGCCATCGGAGAGGGATTCCCCCCTCCGGCAGGGTGCCGGAACGGGTCTAGATTGGTTTTCGATGGCTACGGAGGCATTTGGTGGCGGAACTCCCGATCTATTCTGCTCCCGAAGTTTTTAGGGTATATGGGTATATATGGGAGGAAGAAGTACGTCAGTGGACCTCCGGGCTGTCCACGAGGCAGGGGGCGCGCCCCCACCCTCGTGGGCAGCCCGGAACTCTCCTGGTCCAACTTCGATACTCCGTGGGCTTCTTCTGGTCCAAAAATAAGTTCCGTGAAGTTTCAGGTCAATTGGACTCCGTTTGATTTTCATTTTCTGCGATACTCTAAAACAAGGAAAAACACAGAAACTGACACTGGGCTCTAGGTTAATAGGTTAGTCCCAAAAATCATATAAAATAGCCTATAAATGCATATAAAACATCCAAGGTTGATAATATAATAGCATGGAACAATCAAAAATTATAGATACGTTGGAGATGTATCAGCACTCCCAAGCTTAATTCCTGCTCGTCCTCGAGTAGGTAAATGATAAAAACATAATGTAGTTCTCTTTATTGTGGCAAGAATATTCAGATCCATAAGATTCAAGACAAAAGTTTAATATTGACATAAAAATAATAATACTTCAAGCATACTAACCAAGTAATCATGTCTTCTCAAAATAACATGGCCAAAGAAAGTTATCCCTACAAAATCGTATAGTCTGGCTATGCTCTATCTTCACCACACAAAATATTTAAATCATGCAGAACCCCGATGACAAGCCAAGCAATTGTTTCATACTTTTGATGTTCTCAAACTTTTTCAATCTTTATGCAATATATGAGCGTAAGCCATGGACATAGCACTATAGGTGGAATAGAATGGTGGTTGTGGAGAAGACAAAAAGGAGAAGATAGTCTCACATCAACTAGGCGTATCAATGGGCTATGGAGATGCCCATCAATAGATATCAATGTGAGTGAGTAGGGATTGCCATGCAACGGATGCGCTGGATCTATAAATGTATGAAAGCTCAACAAAAGAAACTAGTGGGTGTGCATCCAACTCGCTTGCTCACGAACACCTAGGGCATTTTGAGGAAGTCCATCATTGGAATATACAAGCCAAGTTCTATAATGAAAGATTCCCATTAGTATATGAAAGTGACAACATAGGAGACTCTCTATCATGAAGATCATGGTGCTACTTTGAAGCACGAGTGTGGTAAAAGGATAGTAGCATTGCCCCTTCTCTCTTTTTCTCTCAATTTTATTTTTTATTTGGGCCTTTTCTCTTTTTTATGGCCTCTTTTTTTTCGTCGGAGTCTCATCCCGACTTATGGGGGAATCATAGTCTCCATCATCCTTTCCTCACTGGGACAATGCTTTAATCATGATGATCATCACACTTTTATTTACTTACAACTCAAGAATTACAACTCAATACTTAGAACAAAATATGACTCTATATGAATGGCTCCGGCGGTGTACCGGGATGTGCAATGACTCAAGAGTGACATGTATGGAAGAATTATGAACAGTGGCTTTGCCACAAATACGATGTTAACTACATGATCATGCAAAGCAATATGACAATGATGAAGCGTGTCATAATAACGGAACAGTGGAAAGTTGCATGGCAATATATCTCGGGATGGCTATGGAAATGCCATAATAGGTAGGTATGATGGTTGTTTTGAGGAAGATATATGGTGGGTTTATGGTACCGGCAAAAGTTGCGCGGTACTAGAGAGGCTAGCAATGGTGTAAGGGTGAGAGTGCGTATAATCCATGGACTCAACATTAGTCATAAAGAACTCACATACTTATTGCAAAAATCTATTAGTTATCGAAACAAATTACTTCGCACATGCTCCTAGGGGGATAGAATGGTAGGAAAAGACCATCGCTCGTCTCCAACCGCCACTCATAAGGAAGACAATCAATAAATAAATCATGCTCCGACTTCATCACATAACGGTCCACCATACATGCATGCTACGGGATTCATAAACTTTAACACAAGTATCTCTCAAATTCACAACTACTCACTAGCATGACTCTAATATTACCATCCTCATATCTCAAAACAATCATCAAGTATCAAACTTATCATAGTATTCAATGCACTTTATATGAAAGTTTTTATTATATCCCTCTTGGATGCCCATCATATTAGGACTAGCTTCATAACCAAAGCAAACTACCATGCTGTTCTAAAGACTCTCAAAATAATATAAGTGAAGCACGAGAGTTCATCTAATTCTTCAAAACAAAACCACTGCCATGCCCTAAAAAGATATAAGTGAAGCACTAGAGCAACAACAAACTACTCCGAAATATATAAGTGAAGATCAATGAGTAGTCGAATAATTATGAAACTATATGAAGACTCTCTAACATTAAAAAAATTAAGATCTTGGTATTTTATTCAAACAGCAAGCAAATCCTAACAAAATAAATTGACGCTCCAGCAAAACACATATCATGTGGTAAATAAAAATATAGCTCTAAGTAAAGTTACTGATGAATGAAGACGAAAGAGGGGATGCCATCCGGGGCATCCCCAAGCTTAGGCTCTTGGTTGTCCTTTAATATTACCTTGGGGTGCCATGGGAATCCCCAAGCTTAGGCTCTTGCCACTCCTTGTTCCATAATCCATCAAAACTTAACCCAAAACTTGAGAACTTCACAACACAAAACTCAAAATAGAAAATCTCGTGAGCTCCGTTAGCGAAAGAAAATAAAACACCACTTCAAGGTACTATAATGAACTCATTATTGATTTATATTGGTGTTAAACCTACTGTATTCCAACTTCTCTATGGTTTACAAACTATTTTACTAGCCATGGATTCATCAAAATAAGCAAACAACACATAGAAAATATAATATGTCAAAAACATAACAGTCTGTAGTAATCTGTAACTAACGCCAACTTCTGGAACCCCAAAAATTCTAAAATAAATTGCTGGACGTGAGGAATTTATCTATTAATCATCTGCAAAAATAATTAACTAAACTAGTCGTCAACCCGTGCGACCGTGCATTCGCATGGGCTAGGTTTTTAAATTTTTATTATTACTTGTGATCTTCCTTTAAATGATGGATATTGTAGTACATGTATAGAAATTATTGCTCTAACAACTATACCACCATCTATTACCAACTGTAAATTATCAAGACAATATCACTTATTTCAATAATTTTCAAGTGAGATTGCATACTTTAAAAATTAATGGGAAGGAAAATTTGAACAATGGACGCCCACATGCAATCGAGATAAAATGAAATAATAACTTAATTAAGAACTGAATTAAGCAGATAGCAATGGTAGAATTGAACTACTTAATGAACCGGAAGGAAGACCATGCATCAAGATTATGTGGCAACCATATGCATGCTCATAAGTATTCCTTTTCGTAACTTCTCCATGATTCTATCAACACTAAGGATCCATGGAGAGATTGTTCACTGTTACACATACCTGAAAATGCATGTGCATACGGCACACCAAGTTATAAATCATTATCTATGTGAAATTAAGAGACGTTATAGCTGAAAAGTAGTCCGGCAGCACATTATAGCTAAACAATAAGGAAATGATAATTGCAATGAATGGGGTACAAACTACGATTTGACTCCTCGCACCGTCATGATGATACTACATAGTTAAAATACTAAAGACACTTTGATAGACAAAACAACCCAAGACACCAATGCGACACAAAGCTCCGCAAACAATGGTTAGAAGTCAAAATAACTGGAACAAAATGTACAAACAGCCAAAATACACTCAACCAGTGTCAGAAAGAACAAACAAATATGTTACCTCATTTCTGATATATAATTTGCATAAAATAATTAAAAATATATACAAAAAGTAGTTCTAAGATCAGTTTTTGTAAAAGCATTAGCACATTTTCCCAATATGTTGGTACTTCTGCCAATAAAGAAATCTAGTACATATGGTCAATGCCATTAGTCCATTCGGCCCACAATAATGCTCGGAAGAAAAAAATTATTTAGAAAAAAGAAAATTATAGAAAAATTATCAAAAAGATTAGGGTTAACTTAGAAATTTTGGAAATATATTGATCCATGATCTCATATATAAATATTCATTCTAAATTAATCAAGTGGAATTGTTGGAGATTGTACACTCTGAACATCACAAACATAATGAATTTATTTTCACAAAATACATTATAAAAATATATTATACCAAATATAAACTTTGACAAATTTGGTAGCAGTACACTCCAGTATCATATCTTCCCTGTAACAAATTAAAGAAAAACAATTTCCTATGCCTAGTAAAAGAAGATATTCTCTAAATCCACCAGTAGGAGCCACTTACTTATTTGTCCAATCTCATAAATCAAGTGCAAGTGCTATCAAATATTCAAATGTCTATACAGATGAGATGCATCTGTGTGGATCACTGATGGCATGTGACGTACACCACTGTATTAGTACAAAATATAAAATATAAAAAGAATTGGACTGTGTATTAGCAAGAAAGAGAAATACGATGGCCTAAGATTAATATATTTAGTTTTGGGAAAGACATATATATATATTTGAACCGACAACCTAATTGGGAAAAAAAATGTTATTACCAACATGTACCAAAATTACGTGTTGTTTTTAGTTAGAAGGAGAAATAAAAATATTTCTTGTATGAAAAATATTCATATAAATATAAATGTGACATTTCTTTGTAACTGCAAGGAATAACAATCTACTGAGCTGAAGAACAGAGTCCTACTTCAAAAAAAGCCATATTAGGCACCTGCAAATGAGTCCGCGTTTTTTGCTGTGTCTTTCATCAAACACAGATGGTAAAAATAAGTGTTATTGG